>NW_027507718.1:338300911-338313411 GCF_037356315.1 Lithobates pipiens
AATATCAACAGGGAGATAAACGTGTCCATAAACAATGATAAGTAATGTTCAAAGAGGTATTAATGATATTCACACAACACGTGATCCAAATTGATGTGAGTAAAGTGCAATAAATCCTATGTCTGTGTTAATTGGGAGTCAAAGGCTCGATGTTACCCAGCCCATAGCCCAGATTACACAGGCATGGTCAAATTAAGGAGCGAGCCCAAGAGCTAACCAGTCAACAATTACAGATATTTGGACCTAAAGGTTGTTCATACATTCAAAGGGAAATGGCTGCTACTACTCCAAATGACAAGCTTGGAGACATTTCCATTAGGACAAGAGATCCTGGAGACCGGGAAGCAGCACAGTGACCCTCTGGACCAGGGGTCTCAAACTGGTGGCCCTCCAGCTGTTGCAAAACTACAAGTCCCATCATGCCTCTGCCTGTGGGAGTCCTGCTTTTAACTGTCAGCCTTGCAATGCCTCATGGGACTTGTAGTTTCACAACAGCTGGAGGGCCGCCAGTTTGAGACCCCTGCTCTGGACGTTTGAGAAGGAGCCTTAGCCACTGCCTGAACGGCCACTGATGCACTACTAGACCCATCTTTTTGTGAGGTAAGGGGCTGGCACCACTGGGGGAGGATTGCATCGCGCTATATGTGATTTCTCTACATTCTAAAGTGGACTGCTTAATTTTCCCTTTGATGGACTCCTACACCTGCTCTTTTGCCCCTCACTCCCATTTGTCCTTATAGGAAAAGAGTGATATTGTTGTAGGACTATTTGGAGACAGAACTCTGGTTTCTATCAACCAGAACTATATGATCCCTGCCTGAATGATATGCCATTATTTGCACAAGGCACTGCACTTTAATTATAGTGAATTTTTAGAGCATTAGTTGACTTTTCCATCATTGCTTTATCGGACCACCTATATATATATATATATATATATATATTTTTTTTTTTTTTTTTTTTTGGACTGCTCATATTCTTTGGATTACACTTTACCAGTATTGTACTTTATTCAAATTTCAAATTTATATTTCTTTCTCTATTTAAATTTTTTGTTAATTTTTGATATGAAGGAATATACCGTATATACTCGAGTATAAGCCGAGATTTTCAGCCTCTTTTTTGAGGCTGAAAGTGCCCCCCTCGGCTTATACTCGAGTCATCGCTGTCTGCCCGCTCGATCAGCGTGTCGAGCAGACAGACAGCGGCCATTCTATTCAAAAGCCGCGCCTCCGGCTCCGCCTTCGCCTGTGATAGGCGGAACACTGAATTTCCCAGCAGCCTGTGTTCCGCCTATCACGGACATCGTATCATCCTCGTACTACGGACGAGGATGATACGACGTCTGTGATAGGCGGAACACAGGCTGCTGGGAAATTCAGTGTTCCGCCTATCACAGGCGAAGGCGGCGGCGCAGCTTTTGAACTTTACAATGGCCGCCGACGAAGAGGGCACGGGACGGAGGCAAGGGAAGGCACGGCACGGGACGGGACGGGACGGCGGCGGCAAGGCACGGCACGACACGGGACGGATGCAAGGAGGCAAGTCACGGCACGGGACGGAGGCAAGGAGGCAAGGCACGGGACGGAGGCTCGGGACAAAGGTAGGCTGGACACACACACACACACACACACACACACACACACGGATGGAGACACACACAGGGATGGATGGATGGATGGATGGAGACACACACACACACAGGGATGGATGGATGGATGGATGGAGACACACACACACAGGGATGGATGGATGGATGGATGGAGACACACACACACAGGGATGGATGGATGGATGGACACACACACACACAGGGATGGATGGACGGACACACAGGGATGGACGGACACACAGGGATGGACGGACACACAGGGATGGACGGACACACACACAGGGATGGACAGGCATGTCTCACCCTCGGCTTATACACGAGTCAATAAGTTTGCCAGTTTTTTTGGGGGTAAATTGGGGGCCTCGGCTTATATTCGGGTCGGCCTATACTCGAGTATATACGGTATACTTTTTTTTTATTTTTTTAGGATTTATTGCACTTTACTCACATCAATTGGGATCACATGTTGCGTGAATATCATTAATACTACTTTGAACATTACTTATCACCGTTTATGGATACGTTTATCCCCTGTTAATATTTGGTTAGATATAATTTATTCACGGTTTACTATATTGGTTTAATTAGCGTTACTTCAATTTATATACACACACCTTTTCCCAAAAAGTTGCATGTAAAACACCGCTGCACAAATACTGTGCAACCATAAAATATTGCAACAATCGCCATTTTATTCTCTCTCTCTCTCTCTCTCTCTCTCTCTCTCTCTCTCTCTCTCTCTCTCTCTCTATATATATATATATATATATAAATATTTCTTTTTTTTTTTTTTTTCAAAGGTTGCAGCACTTAATTTGTTGCTTTATTCCATCAAATCTTTGTAAACATCAGAACACACAGATGTGTTCTGACTGATCTAAGGAAGGGCGTGAACAAATCAGCCCGAAACGTAATCTTTGTCTGAACAGACGATTGTAACGATTTTGTTTGGAATGACTACTTGCTTCGTAATCTTTTTCCAAAGATTTGAGGGAATAAAGCAACACATCTTTAAGGGCAGCAACCTTTGGAACTTTATGCTTATATATAAACAAGGTCGGTGGGAGGACCTGTTTGCTGGCACTAGATTGAAAGCTGTGTGTGGTTCTCCGCTACATTGTGTGTGTGTGTGTGTGTGCGTGTGCGTGTGTGTGTATTCTAACTAGTTTTCTAGCAAAAATTACGGATTTTAACTTGTAGACACCAAAATGTCAGAAATAGGCTTAGTCATGAAAGGGATAATCTATGTAATCAATCTTCAAAGCTAAGGTCCTCCACCCCCTTAATTTTGTTGCCCTTTGTTGAATTTTTTTTAAACCTCATCCTTCCTGAGGATTGGTGACCAAAAGTAAGTGGCATATTCAAGATGAAGCTGAACCAGTTTTCTGCAAAGGGGTAGAGTTGTTAATTTACAAGCGTCCTCGCAGGTAATTGCAAACTATAAGTCATCTGCCGTAGTGGCAGACAAGACTTGTAGTTCATAGATAGAAGCTCGATTCACACCGCCATGAATTGGAATCTAACTTGAGAGACCCCAAGTCGAATGATATGTGAAATACCATGTTAGTCAATGAGAGCTGTCTAGCACTACTGAAGTCGTTTCAACTTTAGACTGTTTCAGGGTAACTGCTATCAAACTTGTGCCCATAGACTTTAATAGAAGTCACGTCCAAATCGGATCCTCATCTATATCGATGTGATTTTGCTCCATTACAGGAAAATTACCAAGGCCTTCCAGAAAGTTGCTTCTAAAGTCCCATTGAGTAACATCACAGTAGTACTCAAGTTGCATCAAGTCGCCTGGCAAAGTCGCACCGTAAGTTGCAGTAGTGTGAACCAAGCCTAAGCGTAAGATTGCTGTGGATTAAAGACATGACTGTGTTGAGATGTAAGCTGTAAATTATACTTGTACGTTTTGTTATTTAATAAACTCTCTCCGATTAAAAAAAAAAAAAAAAAAGACATGACTGTGTAAAAGTGACAGTGGGTGCAAGCAGAAGATTCCCCTACCTGCTGTCATGGGATGGGGGAAATGGGGAGATCAAATCAGATCTGGAAGATGTTAGATATTTACACTCCAAATATGGGTACAATGTGTAAAATACTCCAAAAGGTGAACTTATGCTTTAATTACGCAATCATGTGAAAAGCTAATTCCAGTTCACTTTGAACACCCAATTATGAACTAAACGGGAATTCACCCTTCACACAATTGGACAATTGAAGTGAACATTTACACAATCAAATCAACATCTGTGTCTGTATAAAGCAGGGTACACATGGAGCAAACTTGCATAGCCCTCAGTGTATTCTGACAATAGCGCAGTGGGGGAGAGTGTGTGGAAGCAGAAATCTGTGGTCTTTGCTGTCAGAATAAAAAAGCAGTAGGCATTTCTGCATCTATGTCGCTTGTGTGGATGCAGAAATCTGCAGCACGCAAAGTGTTTACCCAGCTGAAAAAAACCTCTGCAGGTAAAAAGCGCAGGCACCACATGCTAGCAACAGCTTTATAAATTCTGTGGATAAATCCCAATCTAGCTATTCAAAGTTTCAGAGCTAGCCGCAAAATTACATCCCACTCACCATCCAGTTGAGCCATCACTATGTTGATCTACACTACTTGCAAATAAGCATGTGCAGGAGGCGTAAGTGCAAAAACGTTGCCTGACAGAATGGCCAGTGACTGTCCAAACTACTATTTATGCCGAGGTAGGAATCAGTGGAAGTTATCAGAGCACCCAGTGGGGGACACACAGACACACCAGAAGCACTGGATATCAGTGCCACGTAGAGCTCTGCAATGTAACGACCTACTCACCTGTTAAACATACAAGATATTTATAGATAGCAGCTGCTAGAGATTGTGTACACTATAAAAAGGGTTGCTTTAGGCATGAATTAAAGTGGTTCTAAAGGCAGAGTCAGAGTATAAGTCCCCCTTATACTTAGCTGAGCCCACTCTTGATCCAGCAATGTTCATGAAAGCAAAGCCCCTTATGGCTCTCTCCCTTCTTACTGGCTCAGACACAGCAGCAGGAGCAAGCACACAAGAGTGCCACCCATAGCAAGTGGCTTTCTATGGGGGCACTAGGCAGAGGAGAGAAGCCAGAAGTGCTGGTGGGAGACCAGAGAAGAGGAGAATCAGGGCTGCTCTGTGCAAAACCAGAGCAGATAAGTAAAACATGTTTGTTGTTAAAAAAAAAAAAAAAAAAAAAAAAAAGACTTCTGAAAAGCTGGGGCTTTGCAGTCATATGCGAATTATAAATCATTAATCAGTCATTTTAAGCAGTAATAGCCATTTGTAAAAGTAATTATATCATCTGTATATTTCTAAATCAATTAAATGGTAACTTGACACAGAACAGCATCAATGCTTTCAAAAACAAAGAATTAGAGCTTGTTTACACTTGCTCTGGCTTTGACACACATTAAAGCTCCTACTGCTTCAACGCACTTTTATGATGCGTTTTTGATGGTTCTGTTGTGCTTCGATGAAGCTTCAGAGGCGCTTCTGTGAAGCTTTAGTGATGTTTCGTGATGCTCTTTTGAAGCTTTGATGAAGCTTGGCTGATGCTGTGTGTGTGGATCTCTCATACCTGCAATTTCTCAAACAAAATGAAGCTAAAGCTGAATGAAAGCCTCTCATTGCTTAACCACATGCAGACTAGCGCACAACAATGTACATCGGCACAATGGTGCGGCTGGGCAAATGGGTGTACAGGCACGTCCCCTTTAAATTGCGGCATTGTAGGTGTGTGTGCCACGTACTCCATGGCCGTGTTCGCCGGGGGCCTGTGATCGTGTCATGGAGTGGCAGAACGGGGAGATGCCTATGTAAACAAGGCATTTCCTTGTTTTGCCAAGTGACATGACAGGGATCTACTGCTCCCTGTCATCGGGAGCAGTGATCGCTGTCATGTCAATGGTAGCCCCCCTCAGTTAGAATCGCTCCCTAGGACACACTTAAAATCTTGATCGCCCCCTAGCGTTTAAGCCCCTTCCCTGCCAGTGTCGTTCACTCAGTAATCAGTGCATTTTTATAGCACTGATGGCTGTATAAATGACAATGGTCCCAAAATAGTGCCAAAGTGTCCGATATGTCGAGATCACCACCATTACTAATAAAAAAAAAATGCAATAATAAAAATGCCATAAATCTATCCCCTATTTTGTAGGTGTTATAACAATATACGCTTAGTGCGATTTTTTTTTTAACCAAAAATATGTAGAATATATAGCGGCCTAAACTAATAAAGAAATTTGTTTTTTATATATATTTGGGGGGTATTTATTATAGCAAAAAGTAAAAAAATATTTTTTTTTCAAAATGTACCCTCTTTTTTTGTTTATAGCACAAAAAAAATGCAGAGGTGATCAAATACCACCAAAAGAAAGCTCTATTTGTGGGGGGAAAAAAGGACATTAATTTAGTTTGGGTGCATAGTCGCACGACCGCGTAATTGTCAGTTAAAGCGACGCAGTGGCGTATAGCAAAAAGTGCTCTGGTCAGGAAGAGGGTAAATCCTTCTGGGGCTGAAGTGGTTAATAATCAGCAGTGGAAAAAAAGCACTTCAAAGCTCATTTAAATGTCTGACACCTTTGCAGAAAGCTGCCCTGAAGCTGAATGCACCTTGTACACAAATATGCATCACAACTTGAACCCAAGTGAAATTAGTTATGTTGTAATAATAATTTAGACATTGCAAAAAGCAATATCTGTGGATATCAGCAAGTGTATTGAGTGAAATTCAAATGCTCCTTTGTCTGGGTTACCTTTTTAATGATCAAAGCCTTGTAGACAACACTGCTCGAAAGGCTACCATGTTGTCTTTGTTCCCCTATTACATGTACAGTGCAGTGAATACACACAGAAAGCCAGTAAAATACAGCTGAGCAGACTGAGACTGTCGGCTACCTTTGTTTTAGCACATGCTGTCTATCTCCAGGCACATCCTCCATGTGTGCTGTCTCCCTGCATGGCTGCAGCAGCAGGAGAGGGCACTTGTTCAGAGAGAGACATTAGTCATCATTAACAGGAGCTCTGACACCAAATCTACAGTAAGTGCTTCTGTACAATGACCAAGTAGCAATCATCTTTCTCTTACACTGTCATTGCTGATTAGGCTTTTCTTTCATAAAAATTTCATTTGTTTCACTCGTGACTGCAAGAGAAGTAGGAGATGGCGATTCACCTTGTGAATAGAACTACAAACACAGGTACACGATTCACACTGAACAATACACACTTTGAAACGTGCCAAATCTAACACACGGAAATATATGCACATTTTTACAATATTTTTCTTAGGGTTGCACCAAATGTAGTCAAACTCATTTGCAGTATGAACGCATATGTAAGAAAAATGTATGTATTTTAATGGGTCTAATTTACACCATTGCAGTGCTTTGATGTGTTGAGAAAAAAAATAAAAAATAAAGAAAATAAGTACATCATTCTTGATTTGTTTTGTCTGTGAAAGCACCACAAATGTATGAAAATGTAACGCAGTAAAGAAAAAAAGAAAAAATAAAGAATAGCTGTAGGTTTATGTTATATACTATATAACATGCAAATGATATGTAATATTTCAGCAAACATTAAAGTGTTCCAATTATGGGAAATCCACTGTACATGCATCAGAAGTGATTGGTGTTTACACACATACACCCGCATACAGACATTCACTTCTTTTGGCAGCTGTATGCGTCACCTGCAACTCTACTAGCATGCAAATAGTGTGGAGGGGTTTACACTTAAAGGACACTTAAAGGACACAGGAGCTGATAAAAGTCCATATGCATGTGACTTGACAGGCTGCGGGCAGCAGGGCTAGACACTGCATCTGTGACTCCAGGGTGCACAAAAATACCAAACGCAGAGAGTTTACAAATGGCCCTAATGTTACCAAAATGACTTTACATTTCAAAACTGCAAAAATGTAACTACCACCAGAAACATCTCCAGAAATGTGGTTTCCTGCTACTGTGACTGGCTCAATACTTTTTCCATAAGTAGAATAATGGGCAATCTCTACAATAGGAAATTCATTAATCCACGTGTAAAAGTGATGCAAACGGGACAAGACGATCAGCTGATGATAATAAACTTGGATCCTTCCACTAAGTGTCAACTTGATAAAAGTTCCAGTATGGTAAACATGATTAGGTTAATTTAAATTTTTTTTAGAATCTTTAACTAAAGAATGTTTATTCCCCCCTACAATAAGTTACATTTTAGGCCTGGTTAACACCTATGCACTTTTTAGTGCATTGTCAGTATTCAATTAACACACTACAGTCCATTTAACATGGGTTCCTATGGGTCCCATTCACATCTGTGCATGGAATCTGGAAAGGGCCAGGGACTTCTTTCTTATATTCGGTTCCGTAGACTTTAATGGATCAAAAACACATATTGAAAAATGCACCTGAAATATGCAAATTGCAACCTGCATAGATGTGAACCAGGCATAATAGTAGGCTTTTGATAATACAAGGAAACCCAACCACAGAGGGAGAACATACACACTTCACGCAGATAGCAACTCAGCTGTGTACTGGATCCAGAGCACTTCCACTGCTTAGAAAGGGATCTCATTTTTACCACACATGTATTCTACAGCTGTTATTTGGGTGAAAGTTAACATTTCATTGATGTAAACAAGTTTGGATAATTTTACTTAAAGTGGTTGTAAAGAAAAACTTAATAAAACCCCCAATCATGTCTATATTTACCTGCTCTGTGCCCCTCCTGGCTCCTCCTCTCTGCCTAGTGCTCCCAATAGGAAGATGCTTCCCATGGGGGAGCACATGTGGACTCGACCCAGCTCCCTGGCTTTGATTGACAAGAGTGGGAGCCGATGGCTCCTGAATGCCTTAGCAAAGCCGTGAGACCCAGAAATGAGGAGAGAGAGGAGCTGCAGATGTGTTCAGTGCCGAATCGAATGAGGGCTCAGGAAAGTATAAGGGGGGGGGGGGGTGAGGGGCCTAATGTCTGAAGGACAGTAAACTGGCCCTTTATTTAAAAAAATTGGAGACCTTTGTTCTAGAAACATAATGTTTAAAGAAGGACAACAAAATTAATAAGCAGATGGAGGACCTTAGTTAAGTGACGTAATTACTATTTTGCTCTAGAGCAGAGGTGCTTAAAGGACAAGTCTGACTTTATTACCATGTTACATATCAACTGTATATGGTTGTGGTATAGAGAAAGGGGAAAACTAAAGCAAGTGTTGGAGACCAGCATCTAGCTTTCTAAAGTGTGTTGGATGTAGGACTCTAACATTGGCAGCAGGGCAGGTAAATAGAAAACCCCTTTTCCATGCAGTAATTTTCTTTTTAGTCATGTAGCCGCAGTCTCTTTACAAAATAACTGGATGCCATTTAGGCCTAGGCTCCATCTCATTACTTTGGATGGGAGTACTGACCATGCAAAAGGTGGACCATGCCTGTGCAATATGTCAGCACACCCCCCTTGTAGTCTCCACCTGAGGCACAGGCAATAGGGTGAGAACATAGAAGAACAACTCGGAGACAGGTGTCAGCCTATTAAGACATGCCAGAACAAAATTTGGCCAAAGCTCTTTTGGTTATATTTCTGTAGGTGACCCATATTCAGCTGACAGTGTGCTAAAGTTCACTGCCAGCTGATGTCAAAGACAGTCCTGGCTCTGCAGGAAAACCCAACAGCAATGTCGGGATATGCCCAGATGCCTTGCCAGCAGCTGGCTTAGCCTCTCAGCATGCATCTGAGAGCCTGAGCCAGCTTCTCCCACCCTTCACAGTCCAGCTCTCCAGTGAGCACTTGAGGGGTAGCGCACAGAGCAGTGACTGACAGTCATCGCTCTGTGCTCAGAGCAGAACCAAGAACTGAGTGATCATCAGTCTTTAATCGCTCATTTCCGTGTATAGAGCCTGCAGGGGACATCTGCAGCATGGGATCAATGTTGCAGCCATCTACTGTAGGTAAGTAGGATTTTTTATTTTTATTTCATAAAACCTTAGCTTCTCTTTTAAACTTTCACCTTTACAGAAACGGGGCCATGCAGAAAAGGAGCCCCAGTAGTTTTAAATGCACTATGCATATTGTTAAAATTCAGGTAAATGCAGATGCTCGCTGCATTTAACACAAGGACATAAGGATGTCAGCAATGGCATATTTGGTCCAGGCTGCATTGGGGACAAATCAGCCTAGTGGTATGGCATCTGCACCTACTTATGTTTTAGCAAACTGAACGGTACATTTAAAAATACTGGGGCCCCTTGAATGGGCCAGTTTCTGTAAAAGGTTAACTTAGGCCTTAATGGCTCGTTTTTTTTTTTTTTTAATTTGTAGATTTTAAAAAAACTAAATGAATGCTGAAATTGGCTTTGGATCAACTTTAAGTTCAAACAATTCAGGCTCAACTCAAGACAATAAAGGAGTTTGGATACATTCTGGTGTGTATGAAATTATGCTTTTTGCATCTCTTTCTGTAAAATCCCCTTATGTGCTTTATATAAGCAGGGCAGACCAACAAGCCTAATGTGATGGCTTTCCATACCAATATGGACAACTTTTGTGTTTAACAGTTAGCAAGAGATACGGTAATTTTAGGATATAGTCACAGTACGTGCATGCTGGTTGTGGGACAGTGTGTTTTTGTATGTGTGCCTTTTAAACACATTGCTTTTCCTTTTTAAAAGGAATATTCTTCATTTAAAGCAGTCTTTTGAGTAGCAATGCATTGCATTTATGCACACGTTTGCACAAGGTGCGTTGCGTGCGCTTGAAAAAAAAAAAAAAATTGTAAATTAATTTGAGAAATTTCTTGCACAATTGACACATACAGCTATTTGTAATTGCAGTAGTTTGTGGTGGTAATGTGCGCGTGTTTCTTTTCATTCAGTTTATTCCAGCAATATATACAAGTTTTATTGTACAACATAAAAGTAATACCCCAAACTGTGAGCCAGCCTACAATTTATATGCTGCATCGCTTGTCCCTAAAACTGAAATAAAGCATCATTTTATATCATGTTTTAATACATATTTAAAAGTGCATCTATTGATTACCTGTTGATTATCTGTATATCAGTTGGTTTATACTGCATTTGCACGCGGATTTGGGAATTTCTATAAAGGCCAGTGTTTAGGCCTGGTAGTTATGGTGTACGTTTATTAAATTGAGAAGTTTTTTTCTCGTTCAGTTCGTGGCAGTTCTCAGAGGAAAATTATCTCCTCTGCAGCCGGTTTATGAAGTTGAGAATTCAGTACTCAGAAGGAGAACAGAGAAGTGTTTCCTTTGAAAACGGCAGTGTAAAAATGGGTGGGCTGCTTGTAATGTCATGAAATAACGGTGCAGCCGAGTTCAAAAAGTGAAACTAAAGTTTAAAAGAACATTTAATTACAGTTTCAGATATGCGATATATATTCATGCATTATATATATATATATATATATATATATATATACATACACATACATACACATACATACACATACATATATACACACACACACACACACACACACTTGTATATAGTATATATTTATAGGTCATTAAAGGGGTTGTATAGGTTTGATTTTTTTAAATAACATGTTATAATTACCTCCCCTGTGCAGTTAGTTTTGAACAGAGTGGCCCGATCCTGCTGTTCTGGGGTCCCAAGGCGGGTGTCTCGGCTCCTCCCAACTAAAGCTAACCCCCTCTTTCCTGAGGGGGTTAGCTTGCGGGCACACTCCCGTGTCATACACTTGGCGTCCATAGACGCCAAGTGTATGACTCAGTCCCGCCCCCCGGCAGCCAAGTCATTGGATGTGATTGACAACAGCACGAGCCAATGGCTGCTCTGATATCAATCTATCCTATCAACGGCCAGACTCAGTGGAGAAGAGGACGCACACAGCAGGTGAACGGGGGGGGGGGGGATAAAATGGGGGGGGGGCTCATGACAGCGAGGTGTTTTCACCTTAATGCATAGGATTAAAAAAGGCAAATGCCCCCTCACAGATGCTGCCTAGGCTGTGCCACCTTTAGCTGATGTACTGTAGCAGTTGATAGTGGTCTTATACCTCTGGGAATAAGATTTTCAGGAATAGAGAATATATACATATGTACACACTATATATCTATATATATTATAATTTTTGTGAGTGTATATATATTTACACTCATTTTTGTAATGTTATATCTTTTCATGTGACAACAAGAACATGAAGAAATGACACTTTTCTACAATGTAAAGTAGTGAGTGTACAGCTTGTATAACAGTGTACATTTGCTGTCCCTTCAAAATAATGCAACACAGTCATTAATGTCTAAACCACTGGCAACAAAAGTGAGTACACCCCTAAGTGAAAAATTGGGCCCAATCAGCCATTTTCCCTATCCAGTGTCATGTAACGCGTTAGTGTTACAAAGTCTCAGGTGTAAATGGAGAGCAGATGTGGTAAATTTGGTGTGATTACTCTCACTCACTCATACTGGTCACTGGAAGTTCAACACCCCAAGGCAAAGAATTCTGAGCATCTGAAAAAAATAATTGTTGCTCTACATAAAGATTTCCTAGGCTACAAGAAGATTGCCAAGACCCTGAAACTGAGCTGCAGCATGGTGGCCAAGACCATACAGTGGTTTAACGGGACATGTTCCATTCAGAACAGGCCTTGCCATGGTCGACCACAGAAGTTGCGTGCACGTGCTCAGTGTCATATCCAGAGGTTATCTTTCAAAAATAGACGTATAAGTGCTGCCAGCACTGCTGCAGAGGTTGAAGGGGTGGGGGGGTCAGCCTGTCAGTGCTCGGACCATACGCCGCACTCTGCATCAAATTGGTCTGCATTGCTGTCATCCCAAAAGGAAGCCTCTTCTAAAGATGTTACACAAGAAAGCCCACAATTTGCTGA